>NC_080054.1:19878737-19921237 GCF_026212465.1 Amaranthus tricolor | reverse complement strand
TAAAAAATTCTCAACCATCCAATTCTCTTTAAACTATTGAAGATGTAAATTGGGCCCATTAATATGTTTGACAAATCTCAAAAGAATTCGGTGATTAACATAAATGAATCATAAAATATGCCAAGTTGCTCAGATTGTTATTAAAATTGTTAATTGATTTGTATAATCAATAATGACAAATACAATCCATTAAAGTAAATGTAAATATATACAATGGACCATTTGCACAATTAATTTGTCTTATTGCCATCATCCTGAGGACAACTTTATCCACATAATTTGAGCTTCTTGCCACTTGAAAACTTTTGATTCCCCTTGTCCATGTGCATTTTGGGTGATCTAAAGACAAAACATAAACTTCCCACCTTTAATTTTGCCTATTTTAGATTTCTTTGTTTGAAGACAAAGATTGTACCAATAGCATTGGAAGTGACCTTTGAGACTTTAAACTCACTAAAGGAAACCTATCTAATATAATAGTAAGTATGCTCAATCACTTATGAGAATCCCAATTTTAATCTACAATTTTACGATTCTACGATTTAAAGTAGAAGAGTTATCCAGATCTTATATAGGATCTTAATAGGGAAACAATAAAATAGATAAACTAATTTATAAAAAAAAAAAAAGTACGAAATATGACGCAAATCAACTTATTTCTAAAAATAAGCGTCTAATTTTCAAACCTGAAGTTTTGTTCTGTTCGCAGTTACTAACTGCGAACAGATGTTTTAATTTTTTAAAAAGGCAAAGAAGCTGTTCGCAGTAAGTAACTGCGAACAGGGCTGTTGACTTTTTTGACCCTGTTCGTATTTACTAACTGCGAATACCATCGAGCATAATAGGGCCTCTTAGTGGCTGCAAACAGGGTCAAAAAAGGAACAACTTTAAAAAATTAAGCACCTGTACGCAATTACTAACTGCGAACAGAACCAAACCTCATGTTTGGAAATTAGACGCTTATTTTTGAAAATAAATTGATTTGTGTCTTATTTCGTGCTTTAATTTTTTTTTTTTAATAAATTAGCTTATCTATTTTATTGTTTTCTTAATAGGTAGGATCTTACGAATACGATCCTATCAAAATCAAGAATATGGATGATAGGATCATAACAGTATAACACAATTCTATAATTATACGATCCAACAATCCGATCGTATAAGAGCAGTCTCAATCATAAGAAAATATATTATATTCTAGCTTTATTTACATAATATGTACTTACTGGTTCAATCCATAAATGATTATTAAAAGTAGGGAAATTCCACATGGTAGCATCGAATTTTCATGAAGCATCAGTAGTAGCATTTTTGCAAGATTTTTTTATATGGTAGCATTCAGTTTATGCACTATCTAACTGTCATAGCATTTTCCGTTAAATTCTTGGCAATTTCCGTTTAATTAACCATTTTGACGTTTCTACCCTTATAAAATGTTGGTTGTTGTCTTTATAATTTGCTCTAAACTATTTTTATGCTCCAAATGTCTAATTCACCATTTTGACGTTTAATTCACCGTTTAATTTATCAACGCTCTCAAATGTTGTAAAAAAATTTTTTTTTTTCATTCAAGTTGTTGTCTTTATAATTTACCCTAGTTAAGGACATATGCATTAGTGATTGCAATGCACCTTTTGGACTTTGTAAAAAAAATCCTAGTTAAGAACATTAAGTAAACATTATAGCTTATATAATAGTGCCTAAGGCACATTTAGTCAAAAATGCCAACAATTTGAATGAAAACAAAATTATTACAACATTTGAGAGCGTTGATAAATTAACAGTGAATTAAACGTCAAAATGGTGAATTAAACATTTAAGAGCATAAAAATGGTTTAGGGAAAATTATAAATGCACCAACCCAATACTTAATAAAGATAGAAATGTCAAAGTGTTGAATTAAACTTGAATTGACAAGAATTTAACGGAAAATGCAACGGCAATTAGATAAGGCATAAAGAGGATGTTACCATGTGGAAAAATCTTACAAAAGTGCTACCCACTGGCTTTTCTTAAAAGTTCGATACTACCATATGAAACTTCCCTTAATAGTATACATTTTAATTAATAAAAGATAAAGTTAAATAAATCACTAAACATACCTCAAAACTTTAAAATTCAACTAATATAAAAAATTAATATGATTAACAATCTATGTATCCTATGGCATATTAAAACATAATTATAGGATTTTACTATCTTATAATATCATCATCATCATACCTAGTGTATCTTAACTATAGAATACTATGGTAAGGGTTTAGGGAGAGAAGGACGGCGGCAACTCATACCCATAAAGGAGAGCGCGGCTAAAGAGTCCCCCGACTCGAGAACCAGTGTATCTTCACTATCTTATGATACGATTATGGCAATTTCGATCGCACTTTCACTAAAAATAAATGTTAAAATGGCAACGCCAAAAAGGTGACAACCAGTTGCTCATCGCCAATCGCGACGGACAGGCGACGAAAAAGTCATCGCCATAAATTTCGGAAAAATGGCGACAACACACTCCCGTAGCCACTCTTTTCCAACGTCTCTTTTTAGAAAACAATGTGAGGCACGGCCATTTCCCGTAGCCAGCTCGTCGCCCAAATTAAAATTTTTTTAAAAAATTTTTTTTAAGTGGGCTACGGCACAAGGCCATAGCCAGCTCGTAGCCCCTACTGAACATCCTTTATTTTGAATTCTTTTTTAAATGGGCAACGACCATGCGCCGTAGCCAAGCCATAGCCCCTCTCCACTTCATTTTTGGATTTTTGCTGCATTTTAAAAAAATTACGCTACAACTAATAATACACTAATATGATTAATAATATATTAATAATATACTAATTCGATTATATATATTAATACTACTAACATATATTTATAATATATTAATAATACGCTAATATGACTAACAATACACTAATACGACTAATTTAATACTAATACAATTAATAATGTACTAATACTACACTTGTACGAGTAATAATATGCTAATACAATTAGTATACTAGTACGAGTAATAATATACTAATACTACACTGATACGACTACAAAACTAATAATGTACTAATAATACACTAATTTAATTAACAATACACTAATACGACTAATTATATAGTAATTCGACTAATTATATATTAGTATTACTCTAATACGACTACACAACTAATAATATATTAATAATATACTTATTCAACTAACAATACACTAATACGATTAATAATATATTAATACTACACTAATACGATTACAAAACTAATAATATACTAATAATGCATTAATTTGAATAACAATATACTAATATGATTAAATATATAAATATTGCACTAATATGACTACACAACTAATAATTTACTAACAACACACTAATACGACTAATTATATACTAATACAATTAATAATATACAAGTAGTACAGTTGTACAAGTAATAATATACTAATATGACTAATAATATATTAATACTACACTAATACGATTAATAAAATATTAATACTACACTAATATGACTATACAACTAATAATATACTAATACGACTATACAACTAATAATATACTAATTCGATTAATAATATATTAATGCTACGCTAATACAACTATACAACTAATAATATACAAATACGATATATTAATACTACACTAATACTACTTTAAACTAAATAATATACTAATACGATATATTAATACTACACTAATACGACTACAAAACTAATACTCCTAATATACTAATAATGCATTAATTCGATTAACAATACACTAATACGATTAAAAATATATAAATATTACATTAATACGACTACACAACTAATGATATACTAATAATACACTAATTCGACTAACAATGCACTAATATGAGTATAAATATACAAATACGATTGCTAATATATTAATACTATAATAGTAAGACTAATAATATACTAATATTACAATAACAATAATACTTTAATAAAAAAATAATAATAATAATAATAATAACAATAATAATAATAATAATAATAATAATAATAATAATAATAATAATAATAAGTTATAAGAACATTGAAGTATAAGTTATTAAGTAATAAATATATAAGCAACACAACAAAAATCACTAACTTACGAGTGTTCTAGTGGTTGGAGCGTTGCACCTTGATCCTAGAGGTGAAGAGTTCAAGCGTCATCAATTGCCCCCAAAAAACGCATATGGCGACGACGCGTCCACCCTTGGGGCTGTCGTCGGGACCATTTTTTACCAATTAAACGATTAAATGGCAATCATAAGTATCGTCGTATTTTGATTATTTATTTGTAGTGTTTTTTTTAATCTTATGTAGAATCTTAATTTTAACAACCTTAATGATAAGTATACGTCAACACTCATATTGCATCAATATTCAAAAGATCGAGAGGAGAGTATATTGTAACTCATTAGTGAAACTATTATGTTAGACTTCTAAGTAATATATATACATTGGTCTTTTATAAGGTCACAAGTCATAAAACCTTTTTAATTAAGAATTAATTGTTTTTAAAATAATTATAACAATATTCAAGATTGAGGTTATAAATTTTTTTTAATGAGGTAAGAATGAACATGGTTGTAACTTAATCTCTAAAGTACTTATGCAAGAAGCAATAAAATTTTGTTGGGATAGTCATTTTTTTAGAGTGGTTCAAGACTTGATTGCATTTTTTTAATTTCTAAAAAGTATTAGTTGCTTCCTTTTCAACTATTATTGAACGACGATATATGATCAATAGAAAAGTACAACTTCTAATTGAGACGACATATATACAAGTTTTTACTTCCTCCTATTCTTCTAATTAGTCTTATTTAATGTTTTATCAATTTTTATGTGGGTTAAATAGGACCACTTATAAAGAAGTGAGAAAGAGAATTAGTATATTGTTAGTGGTTTTTCATTAGACTAATAATTCCCTCAAAAAAATTAATTTCCTTAATAATTGAAAATTCATAAATGGTCTAATAATATGGTAAAACAAAAAACCAACCCATAATCGAAGGACAAATGAAGAACAAAACAAAAACCAACACAAAATTTCTTTAAAAAAAAATAAAGAACTAAAAGCATGAAAAAAAAATGAAGAACAAAAAACCAAATTGAAGAACAAAAACATGAAGAACAAAAACAAAAATCCAACACAAAAAATATTAAAAAAATGAAGAAAAAAACATGAAAAAAGATGAAGAACAAAATCGAAAAATAACAACAAAAAATCGGAAAACAAAAAACGAAGAATAACAACCCAAAATCGAAGAACAAAAAAAAATAACACAAAATCAAAGAACAAAATCGAACAACACAAAAACGAAGAATAAAAGCAAATCCAGAATCCACATAAACAAGAACAAAAAAGAACAACTAAACGCAACCCAAATCCAAAAATACAAACCAAATCGAAGCATGCACATGAAAAAAAAAGAAAATGGAAGAACAAGAGAGAAAACAAACTAAAATACCGCACCTAGAAATCGAAAAACAAAGAACCCAAAAAATTGAAGAACAAACCCAGAAACCAGAACAAAATCGAAGAACGAACCCACAAAATCAAAAAACAAATACGAAGAACAAAGAACCCACAAAATCGAAGAGTAATAAACCCTTAAAATCAAAGAACAAATAAGTAGGTATAATAATCTAGGGTTAGGGTTCTTGAAAACCCAAACATAAATCAGAAGATATTAAAAATATAATAATGCAAAATACAAATTACAATTGGGGTTTGTATTTTCTCTTTGTTGATGGCTAAATAAACTCACACAATAACACAAAGAATAAATTTGAAGATGAACTTTGTAATGACAACCGTTACTCAAAAACTTGATACTTGTTGTATGTAGAGGTGTTCATTCGAGTGATCGGGTCGGTTTCGGACGGGTGTCATTCGATTCGGTTGTATTTCGGATCGGTTATTTTTTGGCTGTGTGTTATAACGGGTCACACTCGGGTCGAGTCGGTTAGTCACGGTTCGGTTGGAGATCAGTTATTCAAGCTATCGGGTTAGCATCAGTTCGGTCGGTTGAAGTTCGTGTCGAGTGTCAATCGGTCTCAGGTTGTCATTGATTACTAATTGGTTCGGTTTTGTCAGGTACAGATCGGGTTCGGGTTTTTTTTAACAAAATTCGGCTACGTATTATTAATTACTATTGATCGAATCAATATCAGTCATTTTTTAATTGATGACAAGATTCCCTTTACTTAAAGCAAAATCATTAAAATGCAAATCAATTAGTAATTATTATTATTTTGTTACTTTTACTTGTTTGACCGGAAATTAAAATTATAATGTTCTATCAATTTCATCTAATTCGATTAAAAGTAGTTAAATAAACATAGACCATTGATTATTAACTCTAAACATATGAAACCATGTATTTATAAAATTTAATTTATTAAAATATCTAACACTTTATTAGATTAACTAAAAAGATAATTGAATATGAGTCTATCATACTTCTATGTTAAAAATTGGTTCAGTTTTACAACAGTTTGATCTAAAATTCGTTCGGGTTAAGACAGTTTTAGCCGGATAGAATTCGGTTTCCAGCATGATTCGAGTCAGATATGACTCGGGTCGGTCATTATTAGGTTCGGGTAATCTCGGTTAACGGTTATGTCTCAGTTACAGCTCAGGTTCAGCTTTTCCATTTTCGGTTGTCAACCGGTTCGGGTACTGTCGGTTCGATAAACCTAAAAAAGGAACACATTTTCGGATCGATTTACTTTCGATTTCGGTTCGGGTTTTCGAGTCAGATCACTTTTGAACAGCTCTAGTTGTGTGCGTGCAATCACTTTCATTTTGTGATATTTCTCCAACAAAGGTACTTGGGTTTTGAAATGGAAATTCACAACGAGATACAAACAACACAACACACCCTTAGTACTCAGAGTATGTCGCTTAATGACAAAGTGTTTGGTGAATTATAAGTTAGAAATTCTATCAAGAATTTATAACTCTTTTTGAAAGAACACAAAGGATAAAGAATTCATAAATTAGGTGTGTATAACATATTCCTCAAGCCCCCTATTTATACTAGTACAAGTATACCAAAGGGTTATGGCACATTCAATAACCAATTGATGATCAAGCATAATGACCATCAATCAATATCATTATAACTATGGTATTCATTAGGGCTGTTCAAAAATCTCGACCCGCTTAACCGACCCGATGACCCGTTGACCTGATGCTAAAATGATGGGTCAATTTTCTTATAAAAATAATTTTCCTGGGTTGGATACCCGCCCCATCTCAATCGGGACGGGTCATGGGCCACTTATTAATTATTCGCGGGTACCCGTTGATTCGTTTAAGAAAACCTATTGATGCGATTATGGGTGCTAATCTGATGAATTCAATCGCACAAATCGAAACGTGACTCAAACCGGGATATTCCAAGACTGACAAGCAGCTTCTTGATAAGAGCTGGACTGCCAAGCCTCTTTTCAAGACAACCCCGATGAATTCCTTTGATTAATCAATGGAATGATCGAAGTTCTTGGATAGATTGAAGTGCAATCTTGAAGGCTGATCAAGAGGATGCACAATCAATGGAGGGCAAACTGGCCCAAGTAACCCAATTGCAAGCAATTGAAGAAAAATTCAAACACTTGAAGTTTTCTGAAATTTGAAATTTTATTCAACAATCAACATGTTTACAATGATTGAGTCCTCTATATATAGGACTTATTTACATGATCAAGCAAAGGAAGGATTATACACTTGAGTACCTAACATAACGGTCATATACTACACGTGGCTATATACAAGTTGAATCAAAACAAACAACCAGAAACTTTAAGTAATGTCTGATATGCAAGCTGCTGACTGGACGACCTTGTGCTCCGTTTTCAGTCCACCTCCGATGACTTCCAGGAGGACTCTTGGGTCATGGTAGCTAGGCCCATGTGCAGATATTCCAGCCCTACCCTCCACGTCATCCAATGGGTTCGGGTCACGTCTGTGTGGGCTTTCCAAGGTGGCCTGGTCAATGGTCAGAAATTGTTGCCTGCTTGAGCTTGCTGTCCTTGTTGACTGTGCGACCTTTGCCTCAAGTTTCCATGTGTTTCCACTGATCTGGAGTAGGACCCTTGGACCATGGTAGCTAGGTTCAAGTGTGGAGATTCCAAATATGTCCTCCACCTCATCCCATGGGCTTAGGGTTCGTCTGGGCAGGCCCGCCAAGGTGGCCTGGTCAGAAGCTTCTGATGGTCTGTATGCTTCTGTTCTTGAGTTGCTGTGGGTTTGCTTTGTTCTTTTGATACCTCAAGCTTTTGTATAATTAGTTCCCCTTCTTCTTGATTACTTGGTTTTGCATTGGACTCATCATTATTCATGGATAATGGCCTTGTATGCATAAAATCAGAAACATCAAAATGATATTTGTTGCTCTTGTTGTTGTTGTATTCCATTTCTCTTGGGTTGTTTCTTGGGTCTTTGTTGCTGTCCTCATTTGAGCCTAGCTGATATGGCTCAATCCCCCCTTCTTGAAAAGGAATTGTCCTCAATTCCCAATCCATGTGGTAAGGTGTAGCATCAAGGCTGCTGGTTGCATCAACAATGTTTGTCTTTGCTACTGTTTGCACCTGAGCAGCGGTGTGTGGAACTGTGCTTATTGGCTTCCTTGTGTTCCATGCACCTTTGTTCTGCAAAGATAAATGAACTAAGGTAGTAGAATTCATAGATTTTAAACTACTCATGTATTTAAATGGACAATGCTCAGAAGTTATGTTATGGCATTTATTACATGCAATTTCAGTGTGGGCTAAAGTTTTGTTCCAATCCTGTTTGTTTCTCTCCACTAAGTTCTTTAAGATATGCCCCAAGGTTTTACTGGTCACCTTCCTTTGACCATCCATTTGAGGGTACCATGCAACATTGAATATAAATTTTGTGCTCAACATAGTGCAGAAATTACTCAGACGAGTGTTAGGGGGTTTAGGATCCTCATAACTACTAACACCTTGAAGTATTTCATGTAGTTTAATGGTCTCATAGAAGGTTAGCTTGGTTATGTGTCTAACACTATCATCCTTGGCATCACACTCCTTCCTTCCTAATAAATGCGTAGGTGTTTGCTTGGGCTTGGTAGGATGTATGGCTTTGTGAGGTGGTAATGGTATTAACTCCTTAATCTTACCCTCATGCCTTAGTGAATATACATTGGTGAAACCATTGTGAATAGTTTTCCTATCATGTTGCCATGGTCTCCCAAGCAACACATGACAAGCATCCATGGCTAAAACATCACAAAGCACTTGGTCATTGTATGTGCCTATGCTAAAATTCACCAAGCATTGTTTACTAACCACATTCTTTGTGTTATCATCTAACCACCTTAAGTTGTAAGGTCGAGGGTGAGGTGTAGCGGTCAATCCTAAAGTCTTGACTAGCTCTTTACTCACACAATTGGATTCGCTTCCTCCATCAATGATCAAATCACATAGTTTGTTCCCGATTTTACATTTTGTTTGAAAAATGTTTTCTCTTTGGTCTAAATTCTTGACCCGTGGGACCATGTGAAGGTTTCTCCTGATCACCAAATTGTGAAGTTCCTCCTCAGGGTAAATGTGCTCTATTCCTCCCTCTTCTTCACTATCCTCAGTGGTGCTATCCATGACTTTCTCCATTAATCCCAAGCTATTGACTCTAAAGGAACCTTCATACTCATCCTCAGGTGTGGGTGGTAATTTGACTTCCTCCCCTTTGCCTTCTATGTGCACTAGCATAGCCCTTGGTCCCTTCCTACTATTAATTTTCTCCCATTCTCTTTGTGTGAAGGCTCGAGTATTGGGGCAATTTCTTTTGTAGTGACCATGCCCATGGCACTTAAAACACATGATATCTCTAGGGTTCACTTCCTTATCCTTGCTAGCATTTGAGTTCTCGACATAAGGATTACTAGAGGCATTGTGGGACTGTGCAGGCTTGGTGGAAGTGAAGTTTTGTGCAGCTGTTCTGTTACTGACAGGTGGGTTCTGTGTAGGTGATTTGAAGCTATTGAACTCCTTGCTTCTGTTCAGTGTGTGTGCAGGTTGTGCAACCCTTCTCCTTGCTGATTTCTCAAGTATTAATGCACTATTACATGCTCCTTCATAGGTCAGGTTCTGCATCACCTCAATCTTCTCCCTTAAGTCTTCCCTTAATCCACTTAAGAACCTCCCAATTTTCATCTCCTCTGGCTCATTTATCTCGCATAGGACAGTCAACCTCTCTCCCTCTTGAATATAGTCTGAAACTGATCTAATACCCTGCCTTAAATTGCTCCAGCTAGTGTACAGCTGCTGCTTATAATTGTTAGGGATGTATTTCCTCCTAAGGTGTTTCCTAAGTTTGTCCCAAGTATTGATCTTAGGCCTATTTTCACGTGTTCTTTGCCTCTGAGCTCCTTCAAGCCACGTTGCTGCTAGCTTGGTTAGCTTTACCTTAGCAATCTTATATTGATGGTCTGGGTGGGTCTCCTTAAACTCAAAATAACGTTCTACCCCTTTCTCCCATTCAATGTACACCTCCGGATCATGAGATGTGCCATCAAATTCATGTACATCAACCCTTATAGTTTTGTCCTCCCTCATGTTTTCAGTATTTTGATTGTGATATGGGGTTTGTGTGTGTTGTGGTGCAGCATTTTGTAATGCTGTGACAGCCAAGCTTAGTTGGTTAACCATGTTAACTAATGCATCAAATTTATCATTGTTATTCATAATGACTTATGTGAATGCAGACACAGACAAATATGCAAAAAAGGAAGTGAATGCAGCAAGACTATTCTGTTCACAACAATCAACTGTTGTGTTCTGGATTCTGAAAATTTTTTTTTTTGTTTTTTTTTTCACACGAATTTCCTTTAAATGAACTAGCAGTAATTACTTTGTAATGATAATGAATTGTTGATTTTAAGCCAAATATGCAAAGGAAAGAAATGGGTGCAGCAATGGTTCTGTTTTGCAACAGAAACAGATTGAGCAATTGTGTTCTGTGCACAATCTTCCTTGCAATGAAATAACAACAATCACTTGGTTCTTTATATGGTATGTTAAATGCAAATTCCTTAGTTATTGTTGATTACAATCAAATATGCACGAAATGGTATGAAAAATCAATTATGATTAACAATGTCACACAAATCAGACAATAATGCGAATTCTGTTTACAATGATATTGTGATATTGTGCAATTGTGATATTGTGATATTGATCCAAACACGCAATGAAAACGTATGGGAATGGATTGAACACGGAGATATATTGAGGATATTCCAAGACTGAACACAATGCCTTGACAAGAGGTGGACTACCAAGCCTCTTTTCAACGCAACAATGATGAATTCCTTTGATTAATCAATGGAATGATCAATGTTCTTGGATAGAATGACGTGCAATCTTGAAGACTGATCAAGGAGTTGCACAATCACGAAGGGTAGACTGACCCTTGGTAACCCAATTGCAAGCAATTGAAGAAAAATTCAAACACTTGAAGTTTTCTGAAATTTGGAATTTTATTCAACAATCAACATGTTTACAATGATTGAGTCCTCTATATATAGGACTTATTTACATGATCAAGCAAAGGAAGGATTATACACTTGAGTACCTAACATAACGGTCATATACTACACGTGGCTATATACAAGTTGAATCAAAACAAACAACCAGAAACTTTAAGTAATGTCTGATATGCAAGCTGCTGACTGGACGACCTTGTGCTCCGTTTTCAGTCCACCTCCGATGACTTCCAGGAGGACTCTTGGGTCATGGTAGCTAGGCCCATGTGCAGATATTCCAGCCCTACCCTCCACGTCATCCAATGGGTTCGGGTCACGTCTGTGTGGGCTTTCCAAGGTGGCCTGGTCAATGGTCAGAAATTGTTGCCTGCTTGAGCTTGCTGTCCTTGTTGACTGTGCGACCTTTGCCTCAAGCTTCCATGTGTTTCCACTGATCTGGAGTAGGATCCTTGGACCATGGTAGCTAGTTTCAAGTGTGGAGATTCCAAATATGTCCTCCACCTCATCCCATGGGCTTAGGGTTCGTCTGGGCAGGCCCGCCAAGGTGGCCTGGTCAGAAGCTTCTGATGGTCTGTATGCTTCTGTTCTTGAGTTGCTGTGGGTTTGCTTTGTTCTTTTGATGCCTCAAGCTTTTGTATAATTAGTTCCCCTTCTTCTTGATTACTTAGGTTTGCATTGGACTCATCATTATTCATGGATAATGGTCTTGTATGCATAAAATCAGAAACATCAAAATGATGTTTGTTGCTCTTGTTGTTGTTGTATTCCATTTCTCTTGGGTTGTTTCTTGGGTCTTTGTTGCTGTCCTCATTTGAGCCTAGCTGATATGGCTCACCTATCTATCTTAATTATGTAAATGACAGCTTTGGATTTTTCATTTCAAAACCACATGATGATTCACAATGGTAATAGGCTAATAGAAATGAATTAATAAACACATAATTGATAAATGATAAATAACAATGGTAATATAGCTGACTAGCGCTGTTGAGTGTTACTGTGTGCCATAATTCAACTTTCTGTAATTTTTTTAATTGTTGCGGTTTTATGTATGTCTTATTTTATCAATTAAATTGAGAGCTTTGCTATTATTTCGATAATTATTTATATTTTCAATGGCAATCCGAATTAATTTTATTTATGGCAATTTTGGTATCAACAATTAAATTTGAATCATTAAACCAGGTACTCAGTGTCCCAACCCGATTAATTGGGGTACTCGACTATTGGGTACCCGAATTAATCAGGTTGGGACATATGCCGAAAAAAAGTATCCGACTAATCGGATATTCGGCTTTCTGGGTACTCGAATTACCGAGTGCCTTGTTGTGAACATCCCTAGTATTCATGAGCATTATTCCTTACTATTAAGCCTTTGTAACAGAAATGAAGTGGAATAAAAGAAGGAATCCAATGCACTTAATTCAAAGAAAAACTAAAGACACAACAGTCTGATCAGAACAAAAAGTCGAGTCGGCTTTTGCTTCACCCACAGGAAAGCCGACTCGGATTTCCTGCTAGACAAAAGTTCATTCCAGTTCCTAAAGTCAAGTCTCTTTTTGCCCTATGTCAGGAAAGCCGAGACTGCTTTTCCTGCTGACTCAGTTTTCCAATTTTCCTTTTATCGTATCCTTTGAACCCCTTTTAGGCCTTGATTTTTAATATATTTTGTGTCACTACTATTTGTTGTAATTGGTGATAATTACTTAGAATTTAATATATGCTAAATATTTAACAGATGGGGGCATATGAAATGGGTGGGTAAAATAATTTAGGGAGGAAATGGTTAATTTTGGGTGGGTAGGTAAATGTAAATTAATGTGTTTAATAAAGAATATGTAGGATTATTAGGGGTGAGTTGGTTGAGTTTAATGAGGGTACAATTGTAATAAGGTAATGTGAAAAAGGATAGTAAGGTAAAAAATACTCACTATAAATGGACATGGGACTAATAGGGCGACTTAAACCCTATATGAAAATGGGACTAATAAGGAGAATAGAAGGGAGTGCAATGGAAAATGGTAAAATATATTCCCTCTAAGCCTCATAACTCAAATAAATGGTGTAAGTTTTTTGTTTGTAATGATTTGTTTTTTTTATGGTAGTGAAATGAGTAATTATTGTTAGAGCAAATGCCAAAACTCGTAACAATGATGTTGATTTTAATCATATTATCGAACATGCCTTATCATGTACATTGGAAAAGGATGGTGAGGAAGTGTCAAGTTGTGTTGGATTAAGGATTGGAACGATCGATGAGGTGCTTAACGTGACTCAAATGAGGCTTCGCTAAAGGTGGGGACCATGCCTTGAATGAGATAAGGCATGGTATGAAGGTTGCTTGAACAAGGCAACACGAAAACAAACTCAAAAGTGGCCTGGAGAGGTGTGCTCGTTCAAGGCACATCAAGTGCTCGATCGAGCACAGTGTGCTGTCAAACATTGATAACTAAACTAAGTGCTCGTTCGAGCACATGGGATGCACGTTCGAGCACTTTGCTTAGGATTCTTTTTGGGACGTTTGAACTACTATATTGCATTGATAGATCATTGTATTCTTTGGTTAATTATTATGTTTATTGCTATTCTTAATTGTGGGTGTTAATTGTGTGGTTTAATGGTGAGTTATGATGTGGTTCTAGAATGATGTACTCTTCCTCTATAAAAGAGTACATCATTCATAGAATAAATCACCACAAAACACACATATTGTGAGAGAGCTTTTTCTTTGTAAGAAACTTAAGAGTGTTCTTCCTTGAATAAATATTTGTGATCTTGAGAGGATTATTCTCAAGATAGGGGAGATTTAGTTATACGTGTATTGTTGAATTCATTTGTAAATAATATACATTTGAGGGGTGGTATCCAAGATACCTCATAACACTTGTGTTCAACTTATTTTTTTATCTTGTTTTTCAATTATATATCCTCTTGAGGCTTTCATTTCAATTATAATTCAGAGACAAAAATATAGGTGAAAGATGTGATTTAGATTGCAAGATAATGAGTTGGTATAATACAAAATACCTTGTAACAAACAGATTGGGGCTTTTGTAATTGGGGTTAACCTTAAAAGAAATATGAAACTTACATTTTGGGACAAAGAGAGCAGTCAACTAAACTTGCATTTTATTTATCAATGCTCTCATTCTTAAGGGAATAAAACATCCTTATGTTTGCAGCAAAACACTACTAATTTCCTGTAAAGCAAGCAAGATATGTTTTTCTAGGTCCAGGAGATGATTTTACGTGAGAAGTCTCGACTGTATCAAGCTCCTTGTCTGGAACATGACTGATCATTTGCCAATACACGCCTCCTCCGTCTTTATCACATTTTTCAGTGAGTAGATTGCATCCTCGTATGCATAAATGCCGGAGGGAGGTGGGAAGTCCATGTTCTGGCAATAAGTTAATTTTGGGGCAGTCCTTCAGATACAAATCCTTAAGGGAGATGAGCCTTGCTAGATAGTTTCTTGTAGGAAAAGATTTCAGATTGGAACAATTATCGATGATCAAGCATTCAAGTGATGTGGGAAGCCCTTCTTCTGGAAATTCTACCAGCTTTGGACAACCTGAAATAGACAGAAGTTTCAGCGAGGTGAGAGCTTCCAGGGAACCATCTCTGTGGGGCAAATTCACTAGATCCTGACAGTTTTTTATATACAAAGATTGTAGCCGAGGAAGAGGTGGCAATTCGGGTAAGGCGGTCATGTTTGTGATGTTAGAGATTATCAATGAGTACAAGGAGGTGGTACTCGGTATTGATTCTAACAAGCTTGAACCATTGTATGTATCGAGTTCTAAACATTGAAGACGTTGGCTATGGTTGGGAATTGGAAGTGCTCTTATCGAAGTGCACCCGCTTATATGCAACTTCTGAGGAAAAAATACTCGTGGGAGTTCTTGCAGCCTTGGATTATTAACAATCGTTAGTTCAAGTAGATTCATATACGAAGGCATTATAGGATTTTCTTGGCCTTTTTGATTCACTGTAACAACACGCACAGATGCTTCTCTCCAATCTTCTAGTGAGGAATTGTTGCTAAGGTTCAGAAACATCATTGATGGTGTCAGTGCTAGAGCTTTGAGAGCATCACATTGCTTGATTTTCATAGCCTGGAGATTTGGAAAAATATGTGGGAGTTTCTGCAACTGTGGGCACTTAGATATAGTCAGCCTTGTCAAGGAAGGATAAAGCGTATTTGGCCATTCGACCAACTCTAACATTCCCTTGATGCAAAGCTCTCGAAGTCGTGATAATTGACCAATTGAGAGAATCCTGCAGTTTTCACAGTTCTTTAAGGAAATCTTGCAAATATTTTGGAAAATTCCATTGCCAATCCAACTTGAAATTCTGCTTCCTTTGTAGTGACGTATTTGTAGTTCTTCCAGGCTATGGTAAGGTTCGAGATCTTCAAGGACCCTCTCTTGCACCGAACTGTGTTGTGGATTGGCGACATCCTCCTTGCTCCATTCAAGAATCAGCTTAGTAAGGCCTTCCTTCTGTTTAAGCCCCGCTTCCTTTGCATTGACTGAATTTTCAAGCTCAGAAATATGTAGTGTACCTTCTAGATAGTTCATTTTCTTCAACTCTTCAATTCCGTATCCACTCTCCTGACGAACGTGGAAAGTGGGGAAATTGCGTAAATTAGCCAAGCCCCCTAATCTGGGAGGAAATTTGGAGCACTTGTACCAAAACATCTCGTCTAGCTCAAGATGCAGAAGATTTTTAAGGTTCCCAAGGTCTTTGGGCAATTCTGAAAGCCAAAGACACCCAAGGAGCTTCAGGATTTGCAAGTTGCAAAGGTTGCAAATGGTGTTAGGAAGAAATCTTATCTCAGTTCTTGATAAGTCAAGGTATCTCAGCAACTTCAACTGTCCTATTGATTTTGGCAAATCAATTATGTTGCTTGAACTGAGATCTAAAACCCGCATGTATTTCATTGTGCAGAACAACTTGTTAAGAGTTTGGCCGAAATCTCTGGGGTAGCTGATGGGCAACAGTAATGTTCGCAACTTTTTAGCCTTGAAAATATCTGCAGATACCTTCTCAACGTCTTTACAAAGCAATGATACATGCCTGGTTGTCTGCTCAATGGTGTAATGTTTGTTATCTTCTATTTGCAGACAGGCACTTGAGACAGATCTCGCTAAATCATGAATAAGATCATGCATCCTGTACCTTGCCTTGTTGTCGATATATAATATCTGAAAAAAGGATCGTCTCAACAACTCATTGAAATAATCGCTTCCAACATCCTCAAGCTTGTCTTCTCCCCTTGTTTGGATGTAACCTTCGACAATCCACAGTTTGACAAGATCATTCTTGTCAAACATGTGTCCCTTAGGGAATAAACAGCAGTACGCAAAAGACTGCTTGAGTTGAGAGGGGAGATGATCATAACTCAGCTTGAGAGCAGGCTGAATATTCAGAGCCCCATCTTTGAGATTCGATTGCTCTGATTCCCAGACCCCGTTTTTCAAGATTCTCTTCCAATTCTTAACATCATCGTTCCCTTGCAATAAGCCCGCCATTGTCTTCACTGCAAGAGGAAGGAAATTGCACTTGCGGATAATTTCTTTACCGATTTCTTTTAAATCCTCATGATATGTTCCATCTGGAAAGGCTCTTTTCGCAAACAAATCCCAGCACTGCTCCTCTGGCAATTGGTCCAAGTTATGTGTATGAGTAGCACCCATAATTCTTGCCACATTACTATTTCGGCTGGTCACCAAGATTTTGCTCCCTTTCGGACACATCTTGAGGAAATTGTGAAGAGGTTCCCAGTCTAGTTTTTCAACCCAAACATCATCTAGTACAAGGAGGAAACGCTTTCCATCCAGGACTTCAATGATTCGAGATTCAATTGAGCTTTGAGGAATCATATCATGCCTCATTTCCGTAAGAAGCTCAACCATCTCCTGAAGAATTCTATCGACACTTGAATCCACTGAGACATTAACCCACATAACGACCTTAAAATGACACGCTCCATTTGGCTTTTTATGTACCCTGGGATCATTGTATACGAGTTGAGCGAGAGTTGTTTTTCCTAAGCCTCCCATTCCAATGATGGGCAAAACAGGAACAACTCCATTTTGTTCTTCCGAGAGCAACCAGTTGACAATTTCTTCTCGCTCCTTTTCTCTACCAACTATTTCTGAAGTGTCTCGTGAGCATCCCATTGCTCGCAACCCAATTCTGGTAGGTTCAGAAGTCCGCTCAGTTACTCGATTCTTCTCCTTGATGATCACCTCGATCCTATCCGCCATTTTCTTGATCTTTTTTGCAGCCTTTGATCGAGAAGAAATCCAGGCAAGCGGGCTCTTCTTATTCTGTCCCATAGTAACTACAGTAGCATAAGTTTCCAGGACATCCTCCACATCAAGAGCTGCATCTTTAAGCCTCTTGTGCCAATCCTCTAGCTGTTCGGATCTTGAATCCGAATAGGAATTTTCAGCACCCTTAAGTTTTGCTCCAATGACTTTTAAGTTGCTCTTCATCGTTTCTATCTCATCTTCAACTCCATAGATTTTATCATACTTGTTCTTTCCAAAAGCATAAGCTAATTCTATGATTTTTGTGATTATAGGACCTGCCAAAAGTGACACTGGGTCTGCCATTGATCTGAAATTTAGATTTAGGAGTTATGTATTAATGTGTGTTTGTGAGAATACTCAGAGATTTGGTTAGGTATTTGTAGAGAGGAAACTCAATTTTCTAGATGTTTACAATGCGATTACAGTACTACTCTATTGATTTTAAATTCCAAGTTTTAACGTGCATTTGGTGCTTAAGCTTGTGTAATTGTTTATCCGTGCTGCTGGCGTAATTGCTAAACCGCCGTGTTGGATGGGAATTTTATCATGTCAACTCCTACTTTTCTAGTCAACTTATATTGATAGTAACAGAGGTGTATACTATAAACCGTGTAATTGTTCTTTCTTCTGCCATTTGCCAACTCTCCTACCTCTTGTGGGACACTCCTCACATGTGGATAGTATTAGAAATATTTCACATGTGAGACAAGATCTCACATCGATAATATAATAGGTTGTGGACTTGCATATATACTAGATGGGCTAATCTTCCTACAATCATATGATTTTGAGAAACAATAAACTTCACCAAGTGTATGTGCAAGTCAACGCTCTTGACTCGTGGGTTTGTAGCCCACCGATGTCCTAAGTCCACAGGAGTGGACCACGGTGAGATTATGTGACAAATTTGTTGTAAAATGTTATTTTATTTATTAAATAAACAATATAGAAAATTAAACGTTTGTAGAAAGAAACAAATTACATATGACAATCAAAAAACCATGCTTATGTACACCACAGAGAACTCCGAGAAACCGAACTTCGATCTCGAACCAAAAACAAGAAGATTTTGTTGAACTTGATATTAATTTTAGGCGAGATGCTCTTTCCTAAAACATCATTTCCTTCCTTTTACGGTGCTTGGGAATAAACCGGAAATATGTTCTGAGATACAGAGAATTACACTAGATTTCTAGCACACGGAATTAGAATGATGTAAAGAAAACTTAAATGGATGAAGGTACGAAAAATTACAATCGAGGATTGCAAGTTCTCTCTGTAAATTGCTCGAGAAGAAAAGAAATCAGAAATTGCATATGTAAAATAACCACACAAGCCTTCTATATTTATAGAATAACTCACACCTTTTCACGAAACAACATGTTACTCTATGAAACACAAGATTGATTCACGAACTAATGTCGTCTTTCAATCAAACCATCCCAATATATCTAGTTATTGGGGATAATACATCCAGCTCAACAAATCTACCACAAGCTGGTTGAAGTTTCGGTTATTAAGCTGCCAGCTCAGACACCTCATTTCATTCCCACACAGTATATATATATATATATATATATATATATATATATATATATATATATATATATATATATATATATATATATATATATATATATATATATATATATATATATATATATATATATATATATATATATATATATATATATATATATATATATATATATATATATATGGCTGATGTAACGTAATAAGGCATTGCTCGCTTCTCTGTAAAGCATTGCTCCCTTCTCTGTATCTCACTCACATTGCATTTCAATGGCTGAATAAGAAAAATGAATATGAATTCTGGGCTTCATCATGGTATCAGAGCCTACTGATTAATGCTCGCCTTTTAGATACATGCACAGACATTTTCTGATAATTTTTAGTGGTTTCTTGCCGTCTTTCTTTGAGGATTCCTGATTGATTTTTTGCCATTGAATTCTGTTTTTGTTCTTCACCTCATTCAGCAATATCTATTCGTTTCTTCACTATCTTCTGTGGTATAATCTTCTTTAATCTCTTCTTATTCTGTAATTCTTTGCAATATTTAATCAATTTCGTTTGCACTCTATGTGTTTGATGTTTTGCCTTCATTTCTTGATCGATTGCATTAATCTGATTTTCTTTGATTTTCATTCATCTGATTTCGATCATCTTCTTTCATCTGTTTTTTCATTGAATCCCTAATTTTCTTGAATTTTGTTTTCGATCCTATCATCATGACTGATAATACCGCAACAAAATTATCTCTCAATTCTAATCCAGCTAGCATATACTACATTCATCCATCTGAAAATAACACAAATCCTTTGAGTTCCATCAAGTTTGCTGGTAATGGCTTCACTGATTGGAAGCGTTCTGTTGTTATTACTCTTTCTGCTAGAAAAAAACTCGGTTTCCTTAATGGAGATTATCCTGAACCTGAACTTAACACATCTGAACATGCTGCTTGGATTAGATGTAATGATTTGATAATATCTTGGCTTCTTTATTCTTTAGACACACAAATAGCCAAATCTGTGCTTTATTTCAAAACTGCTTATGAGATTTGGATTGATCTTGAAGAAAGGTTTGGCTATACCTCTGGAGCTCAATTATATGACCTTGAACAACAATTATATGAATTACATCAAGGAACACAGTCCATTTTTGAGTATTACACTAAGCTCAAAGTCCTATGGGATGAGCTAAATTTAGCATTTCCTCTACCCACTTGCACCTGTAACAAGTGCACATGTAATCTCACTCAGAAGATTTTCAAAGCTCAACAAGATCAGAGACTTATCCAATTTCTGATGAAAGTCAATGAGCACTTTACTCATGTCAGGAGTAGCATCCTGATGCAACAGCCTCTTCCACTTGTCTCTCATGCTTATAGACTACTTGCACAAGAAGAGAAGCATAAAGAAATCACAAATCACTCAGCATCTTCAACTAATCATATGGCTTTCAATGTTCAGAGGTCTTTTTCTCTCAGGCCATATTCAGCCAACAGAACTTCTAATGGCAATAATCAACAGAAATTCAATGGTAATTCTGGTTCTAATCAAAGATATAATTCAGGCAATTTTGACAACAGAGATATAACAATAAGAGACCAAGTTCTTCTTACTATTGTACACATTGCAAGATTCATGGCCATAGTAATTCAAGGTTTTTCGAATTACATGGCTATCCCCTTGTTTTAAAGGTTTCAAAAACAAAAATGCTGCTGCTCTAGCTCAACAGTCCACTAACTTACAAGATCCTTCTGACAATGCTAAAAATGCCACCATTCCTATGGAAGAATACAAATATCTCTTACAATGCATGCACAAGCAGGAAACACCACACACTCAGTCTACTTTGTCTGACACTCTCTACTCAACTCAAGCTCATTTAGCAGGTAAGATATGCATGTTATCTTGTATGAAGTCCTCTTGGATTCTGGATAGTGGTGCAACTAATCATTTTTGCTCAGACCTCAATTTTTTTTTTATGAATGGCAATCTGTTGATGGTAATGAAAATTTTATCACAATACCTAATGGTACTAAAATACCAGTCAAACATGTTGGCACTGTGAATTTATCTGATAAACTTAAGCTTCTTAATGTGCTTCATGTACCAGATTTTGAGTTTAATCTCATATCTGTATACAAGTTGTCTACTGATCTTGATTGCACAATCACCTTTTCTGGTGACAAGTGTTTTCTTCAGGCTCAGAAGTTGAGATAGCCAACAATTCTTCTTGGTAGGCTGAGAGGTGGTCTTTGATCACATTAAAGATTCTTTCTGTTACAAGGAGTCTCACTCACTAGCTCACTTTCATATCTCAAGCAAATGTTTGAATGCTACCACAGAAACACAATTATGGCATCTCAGGCTTGGTCATCTTCCCTTTAAACAAATAAAGCTTCTTTTCCCTCATCAACTGAAAACAGAAGACATCATCTGTAAGATTTGTCCTCTTGCTAGACAAACTAGGTTACTTTTTGAAAGTAATTCAATAAAGAGCTTGAAGCCCTTTCAGTTGATACATGTAGATTTGTGGGGCCCCTACAAGGTTAAGACTCATAATGGTTTTAATCAGTAGTTGACTATTGTGGATGATTACACTAGGCATGTATGGATTACATTGATCAAATATAAGTCTGATATAATTTCAGTTTTGAAGAATTTTATTCATTATGTCGAAACACAATTTTCATCTGCTGTTATGTGTTTAAGAAGTGATAATGCTAGAGAAATTAAGGAAGGTGAAATGAAGTTGTTCTTACTTGCTAAAGGTATTATACATCAGACAAGTTGTCCTGAAACTCCACAGCAAAATGGAGTAGTTGAGAGAAAGCATAGGCATTTACTCGAAACTGCAAGAGATCTACATTTTCAAGC
Source organism: Amaranthus tricolor (assembly GCF_026212465.1). NCBI lineage: Eukaryota > Viridiplantae > Streptophyta > Magnoliopsida > Caryophyllales > Amaranthaceae > Amaranthus > Amaranthus tricolor. The sequence goes on along the minus strand of NC_080054.1, from coordinate 19,899,018 downwards.
TAAGTTGCCATCTAAGTTCTGGGGGGAATCTGTGTTATGTGTTGCTCATGTAATCAATAGAATGCCACTCAAAAGTATAAACCAAAGTTCACCTTATGAGAGGTTATTTGGACAGAAACCTTCCTTACAACATCTCAAAAGCTATGGTTGTCTTCGCTTTGCCTCCACATTATCCAATAACAGAACCAAGTTTGATGCAAGGGCCAGACCATGTGCTTTCCTTGGTTATCCACCACATCAGAAGGCCTACAAAGTCCTTGATCTTCTCACCAACAAAATTCATATTTCCAGGGATGTTGTGTTCCATGAGCAACATTTCCCATTCCATCACCATACCTCAACATTTGACCTTGCCTTCATACCCTTCCATGATATTTTCTTACCTCATACCACTCCTCATCCATCTGGCATACCTGATGATGAACCAAACATTTTTAAAAACCTTGATACTTCTCCAGACAATAACCACACTCCTTCATCTTCTGATCTGTCAAATGATTCCCCTAAAATACCTACTGTTTCTACCATTTCATCTTCTGAGATCAGGCAATCTACCAGAATCCATAAACCTCCTTCATATCTCAGTGACTATCTCTGTCCAACCATATCTTCTTCCAACTTCAAATGCAATGCAGTTGAATATTCTAGCTTACCTCAGCAACATCAAGCTTTGTTAGCTCATAGTTCACAAATTCCAGAGCCAACATCTTTCTTGGAGGCAGCTTCTAATCAAAATTGGGTCCAATCAATGGAGCAGGAACTAAAGGCGTTGACAGATAATGAGACTTGGGATGTTGTGCCCTTACCAACACACAAGAAACCCATTGGTTGCAAATGGGTATATAAACTCAAGCTCAAATCTGATGGAAGAATAGAAAGGTTTAAAGCTAGGCTAGTGGCAAAGGGGTTTACACAAAAATATGGTGTTGACTTTGAAGAAACTTTCTCACCTGTCATCAAAATGCCTACCATCAGATGCTTACTAGCCTTAGCAGCACAGAAGGACTGGGATTTACATCAATTAGATGTAAACAATACTTTTCTTCATGGAGACCTACATGAAGAGGTCTACATGATGATGCCTGAAGGAGTTCCAAATCCAAATGGTTATGTTTGCAAGTTAAAGAAGTCCATCTATGGATTAAAACAAGCTTCAAGACAATGGATCTCTAAATTAGTTAAGAAACTACAAACTCAAGGATTTGTTCAATCCAAAAATGATTACTCTTTATTCATCAAAAGAGAGGGCGATCAGTTGACTTTGGCTGCTGTTTATGTAGATGACATCATTCTTACAGGGAATCACACACCTACCATTCTGGCTTTAAAGCATCATTTACACACCACATTCAGCATTAAAGATTTAGGTGCTCTTCATTTCTTCTTAGGCATGGAAATATGTAAGACATCTGCTAGTATAATCTTAACACAACACAAATTCACAAAGGAATTGCTACAGTTCAGTGGCCTTGATCTATCCAGAAGAGCTACCACTCCTCTTCCCACATCTTTCAAATTACATCCAGATGTAGGAGATCATTTTTCTGATCCAGCTTTCTACAGATCATTAGTTGGAAAGTTAAACTTTCTTACTCACAGCAGGCCTGATCTTACCTTTGCTGTTCAGACCTTGAGTCAGTTCATACAAGATCCCAAGGTTCTTCATATGCAAGTCCTACACCAACATTGAGATATGTTGCTGGTTCCGTTGGCCAAGGCATTCTCCTAAAGGCTGGTGAACGTATTTCTCTTATTGGCTATTCAGATTCAGATTGGGCTACTTGTCCCACAACTAGAAGATCCATAACAGGGTATGTTGTTTTGTTTGGTGGCTCACCAGTTTCATGGAAAAGCAAGAAACAGTCCACCATATCCAAGTCTTCCTCTGAAGCAGAATATCGTGCTATGGCTGCTGTTGCTTCTGAAATTACTTGGTTAGTACGCTTACTAGATGAGATTGGAGTATCAAATTTAAAACCAGTCACTATATACTGTGATAATCAATCAGCTATTAGCATTGGAAAGAATCCTGTGCACCATGAGCGTACAAAACACATTGAAATAGATGTTCATTTCACTCGAGAGAAGGTCCTCGATGGTCTATTACAGTTGCAATATCTTCCCACTACTCAATATTTAGCAAATGCATTCACTAAGAATCTGTCTGCAGCACAACTACAATACTTGATGACCAAGCTAGGTCTAGTTCAAACCACCATCCCTAGCTTGAGGGGGGGTATTGGGGATGATACATCCAGCTCAACAAATCCACCACAAGCTGGTTGAAGTTTCGGTAATTAAGCTGCCAGCTCAGACACCTCATTTCATTCCCACACAGTGTGTGTATATATATAGATAGAAATAGATAGCTGATGTAATGTAATAAGGCATTGCTCCCTTCTCTGTAAAGCATTGCTCCCTTCTCTGTATCTCACTCACATTGCATTTCAATGGCTGAATAAGAAAAACGAATATGAATTCTGGGCTTCATCACTAGTTAATATAACCATATTTAACCGTTGGTAGTTATATTAAAACTAACAAAACGGATAAACTAACTTTGCAAAGAGGAATCTGCAGAACAGAGAGCAACTCGCGAGCCGCAACCTGCTGCTCCCACAAAACATTAGTTTTTCTTGATTTTCTCGCGAGCCGCGAGTTGTTTCGCGATATGTGAACACTGCTTTTTGTTCAAAACAAAAACTTTGCAACCTTGCGATATATTTAAATTAATTTATTTAATTTAATTTCCGATAACTATTATACGCTCTAAATGACAACCAAATTGTCACGACCTAACAGGTAGAGCTGTTCAACGGAGTAGATCGACTCAACAGGTCAAGGGTCAAGTTATATTTTAACGGAACATTTGTAAATCGGGTCAGATTAATAACAAGTTGTGATAAAGGATCTGGTCTAGTCGGATAATTATTAGACTGTTTTTAAAAAATATATAAATCGTCACTATACTATGTAGACTGACTAAGTCCAATAATTATCAGTGATGTTGCGTAGTCTATCTAGTCAACTTTTAGTACCTTCCTTTTCTAGAGTCTATTAAATTAAATTAAATTAAATTAAAAATGTAAATAGCCGTGTTGTCCGCGTAGTTTACCTAGTCAAGTTCCTTTGTTTTCCAGAGTCTAACTATATTATATAGTCTGATAAGTTGTTTATGTTTACGCAGAGAAATCTGTTTAAGTGATGATGGGGAAGAAGGTGTTAAAATCAGAAGAAGTGTTCCTTGAGCACAAGAGAAAGGTAAGAAACTAAAAACTACCATAAACCACCAACATTACATTTTTCATTTGTTTTATAATAAAGGTGTTCAAACCAGAAGAAGTGTTGCTTGTGTTTTATACATCAATAATTTGTTAAAGATTCATGGCCGGTTCTTGGGGCATCCTAAGTAGCCTACAGTATAAAGCCTCAATATAAAGAGTCTCAAATATTAAATGGTGCTATTTAGGCCGGGTTTGGAAAAACATTTTTTTAGGTGATTTATTTGTAAAAAGTAATATAATGTTATAATAAGTTTTATCTTGAATTATTTTTCTTTGAAGTAGACTAATTTTTAATTTTTAATATATGAATGATCCATTTTAAAAAAATCGCAAAAAGAACTAGCGCCTTTAAAATTTTTGTTCCGCCCCTTTTAAAGTTATGAATTATGTGTGATATATATGCAGAAAAAATGGGTTGAATGTAAGGATGGAAGTTGCAGCTTCATGATATATGCTCGATCTCTTTTTGTGACATGGGGTCATCGAGAATATTGGTCTTGGACCAGTTTTAAAGATACTGAGTCAGTGCTTCTCTTTTTCTATTATTTTAATTTTCTTCGTTTTAAAATAGTTGTTATATTATTATTTTTTACTTTATTTATTGTTTAAGATAATTTTATGGGTTTTTGACTTTTATGTCCTTAGTAGCTTTATCTTATTTTCAATTATACCCTGCATTACCCACACTAATTTTCCTCCCTTACATTAAAAACTCGTAATACCACTCTCTTTCCTACCTTTAGGGTCTCACTTTTGACTCTCCTTAAAATTCGTAAAAAGTCAAAAGAGACTCTTAAGGTGAATAGTAGCGACTATATAAGAGATTAAGGAATAATGTTTCTACTTGACTTTCATATTGTACTTCTAAATTATTAAAAGTAATCATTATTAACATTAATAGTTGTTACAGTGATGAAAATATTGAAGTAGCAAAACTATTGAGTCTGTGCTGGCTTGACGTAAGAGGAAAATTCGCAATGTCAGAACTCTCGGCAGGTATAACATATGAGGTTGTATACGTAGTTAAGTTGACAAAATCCGCATCCGGATGGGAGCTTCCTGTTATGCTAAAATTAAGCGCGCCAGGTGAAGAAACTAAGATTAGGCAAGTCAGCCTGTTGATGAAACCAAAAGGGGAATGGTTTGAGCTTAATTTGGGTAGTTTTCAAGCAAAAGATGGTGAAAACGGAGAGGTGTGTTTCGATATGTATGAACATGGTGGTCATTGGAAGACTGGGCTTGTTGTCAAAGCTGCCATTATTAGGCCTAAACATTAGCTTCTTTTCTTGAATTGATGATACTATTATCAATAGATATTTTTTTGGGGCTTCTTGTATGTATTACCAATTGCTTCTTTGTATATTTTTAACTTTTTTTTTTTTAATAATTACTTCTTCTTATTGAAATCACATTAAATTAAATCATAGAAAAGTAACTTATCATTTACACACTCATGATTAGATTAGAACAAATCAAATTAAACCAAAAATCAAACCTTAAATCAATCTAAAAAAAATTAAATTAGATCAGATAAAAAGAACACGTACATAAAGAGAACATGTACACTCGATAGTGATTACTATGCAATTAATCGAAATCAAGTATTACCCTAATAGATCAATTAAGTTTAACTTTGTTCTTAATCTTAATCTTGTCTTATAATACTATTAAAGATGAAGTCTTGCTAGCCAAATGTCATGATTTTTGAGCCCCATGATGTGGATTTTCTTCATTGGTTGTTGCAGCTTATGTGTTTTATAATTATAAAATCTTTTTAAAATCTATTAATGATCTATTTACTTTATGCACTCTATCCTATGCACTCTATCTTATGCACTTATTCGATCTCTAATATCTCTAATTATTTATAATTAAAAATTATGAAAAGTTGATATAAATAATCCTTGCATTGAGATGAATCAAACAAGATCTCACTTGACTATATTTTAACTTGTAGATTAATAATAAAATACAAATTAGGAGTAAGAGATGAATAGTCTCCAAAAAGCAAATGAGACATTAGTAGTGAGTTGGAGGGAGTATTGTGCATTTGTATATTTTAATCATGTTGTGACTAAATAATATATGGACACAATATACTATGTGATTATATTCGCTACAAAAAAAAGGTGAAATTCCGACTAAATGGCATTGACTAATGGCAAACAATCAGAAATTATTGACAAAGGCAGGCAGTCGAAAATTCCAACTAAATTCCGACTAGAGCAAAAATGGTAGCAAACTCCAACTAATCACCGACTGGAAAGATAGTCGGAAATTTCCAACTGCCTAATATAGTCGGTGAGTAGTCAAAATTATATATTTACAATTTTCCAATCACCGTCCTTTTCCTCCATTTTCCCTCATTAATACCCTCAACTTCTAGAACCAAACATACCTTAGTCTCTAAAAACGTTTTTGTCCCTACCCTAAATTATTTCACAAATTCTTGTATGAGATGGTCTTATCGTGAGAATCCCTCATACTTGATTTAAATAGCCCAATAATAGAAACGTTAAACTTATGGTGTTCTTATTTTGAGATCGTTCTCACCGTGAGACGGTCTCATACAAGACGGACTAAAATAATTTAACTTCTTCTTCCAAAAATATCATACAAGTATTCAATAAAATATCAAGTTATATTATTTCTGTAAAAGTCATATTTATATAATTTTAAATATGCTTTATGTTAAATTTATTATTTATGTAGAGAAAAAAATTTAATGAGCTTTTTGGTGCAACCATTTATAAGATAATTATAGGTACTTACTAGAAGTAATAGTTTTTATCTTCATTATATTCTCCTATGTATTATAAAAAATGTGCTAGAAATATGAAAGTATGTTCCTCAAATCTAATGAAATTCAACATCGTATTCTTTACTTATAGTAATACCTCCCTAGTAGTTGAAACAATCAATTTTTTCATAAAGATTAAAAAAATTTAACTACTAAAAGTACTAAAATTTGATTGTTGCAATTTATTAGCATAAGTAAAGTTTACAATGCTAGAATTCACAAGATTTGAGGAACATATATTCCACATTTTCACTTTTCTATAGTACATAGGAAAATATAAATAAGAGAAAAACTACTACTTCTTATAAGTACTTATAATCATCACGCAAAAAATGGCTGGACCGAAAAGCTTATAAAATTTTTTTTAACACATTATCAACTTTTTGTCGATAGAATTGCAATCGCAATTCAGTAGGAAATTTCAAAACTCAAAATGTGGTCAACTGCAATGTCAGTCTTTATTGGGAAGGCAAACATCTTTTTAGTTTACCGACTGAATTGCGATTGTAAGTTAGTCGGTGTACATTCGGTAAACTGAAAAGCTGATTCACTTTTCAGCTTTTTTTAGTTAATTATTTACGGATTCATAAATTGTTATTTCGCAGAATAATGGATTGACGTAGTGAAAGAAGTTTGATGTATAAGCGAAGTTGTAAAGGAGTTTATAATATTAGATATTTAGAAGGGGTTAAGGAATTTATACAATTTGTAAAGAAAAAAAATTCAGAAGAGGGTAGATGTCTGTGCAAACGGTGTGATAACCTAAACTATTTGCTCCAGAAGTCGTAAGAGATCATTTATTAAAAAGGGTTTGTTGAAAACTACTACGATTGGAATCTTCATACAAGTTCTGAAACTGGACCAAGTAATGTGGGGGTTCCGGAAGAGCAATAGCATAACACAATGCCTACACAAATGGTGCACGATGCAGTGATGAGTAATTTTCCTGGTACACATCATCATTTTCTACCTCAGTTTGATAATGTCGTCGCTGATGTACCGCAGTCGCCCTTACATGTTGAAAAAGATCTGAACCCTCAATCCAGACATTTCTTTGATATATTGTAAGCTGCCAAGTTACCGCTGTACCCTGGTTGTGAAACTCATACTCAGATGTCGATAATAGGAAGAATGACGAGTTTGAAGACGGACTTTTGTATTCCTGAGAGACTTTATAATGAAATCTGTGAATTGATGATGGAAATGTTGTCGAAAGATAATCAGATGACATCCAGTTTTTATGATACGAAGAAATAAATTTCGGCTCTTGAATTGCCGGTAGAGAAGATTGATTGTTGTCGTAATGGGTGAATGATATATTGGGATCCCGCAGCAAGTATGACACAATGTGATTATTGTGGTGTTTCTAGATGGATAACAAATTAGATCCATAGAAAGCAGTTTCGCTATTTTTCCCTAGGTTCTAGGTTACAATGGTTGTATAATTCTATGACTACTATCAGTCACATGAGGTGGCATGCGAAACACCATTTAAAAGATAGAGAGGTGTGTCAAAATTGGTTTACACAAGACACAACATTATTACTTAGAATTTAATGTTTATTTTGTTAAATTGGTTTAAGAAGTATTGTCAAACTACTGAAGTACCCTTGTAGACACTTTGCCAAAGCCTAGAGTACATACACTTTACCAAGTAAGAGTAAGCATCTATTCCGCTTCCTTCTTCACAACTGAATAATTCCAATTTCACTCTTTAGGTAGATGTTCTATCCATAAAAGATGAACATTTGATTTTCATTTGAAAATCTTGAAAAAATAAATAAATAAATAAATAAAAGAAGGAAAGTTAGGTTAGGTAGGTGAGACTGTAATAGAGAGCATTAATGACATTTGATATCAATTAACGTTCTAAATAATGTTTTTGGCCCTTTAATGTTACTGTTTAATTAATTTAAAAATTACAATGTTACGCTGTGAAAATTTATTTAAGAAATGCTATCACTAGCGTTTTTTAAAAAATAAGTCCAAACATGTAGAATATTCTAAAAATATTTTGATAAATATTGACATTTTTAAATAAATCACCTCATACGTAAATCTATAACTTGTTTTCATTATCTTATACATTTAGTATGGTTCAATAGTTTTATTCTTCGGCTCTCTGAATGTTGAAGCAATGTTGTGCATTTGCTTTGTTCAAATAGATGGCTACCAAAGTAATTCTCTTTAATCATTGAGCGTCTTGTAATCTTAAATTTTACTGAATAAATCAGTTAGCTTCATATTTCCCTATACATTTCCAGCCTCCATAAATATATCATCTGATTCTATTAATTTCTTTATATTTTAAACCTTTTCGACTTTGAAATTTTGCTCAATACTTATACTTCAATTAATTGACAGCTGACCTCTAAGCCACTAACGGCCCGTTTGGTACATGGTATTAGAGGGTGGTAATGATAATAAAATTAAGTAATAAAAAATTTAGTTGTTTGGATGCCTTTAATGATAATGGATGGTAATAAAATAAGGTAATGAAATTACGAAAAAGGGCCATTTTTATTACCATCAAACAACCTGGTATTAGGCTGTAATGGTAATGAAGTATTACTGTGGTAATAAAATAAGATATTGTTATTTCGAGCTGAAGAAAAAAAATAATGAAGAAAAAAAAGGTAATGTATGTAATTATCTAAAAAAATATTTCTATTAAAAAAGAATCATTAGATAGAATAATTTAGATACAATAATGCTTTTAGATACAAATATACAATAATGAAACTAAGAGTCATTACCATTTTTTATTACTAACAACCAAATGCAATCAATGGAATATTATCTTCCATTACCATTCTTTAGTCATGCACACCAAACAAAAGAATCTTTATTACCAATTCTCATATCCAATCCTTCATTACTATTGTCATTACAACATTTTATTCACATTACTTCATTACCATCAACCAAACGGGCCGTAAGAGTTACAAATTCATTGTTAACAGTTACTCTTACAACTATTTTGTAAAATAAACTCCAATTCTCAGGATCGTATTCAATTTATATTTTTTATTTTTTTTAAATAAAAAATCTAAATCAGAACATTTATTACATGACTTTGAAAATCAAAATATCAAAAAAAAATAGTAATATTGAATTGACCCTTAACAATTGAATACTACTTCATGGTGTTAACAAATTTTTGTGAGACACAATCTTTTTCAAAGACCATTTCTAATTGGGCTAACCCAAAAAGAAAAATATAAAGTAAATTTCTCGGTAGGAATTAAAAATATTATAAGTAGGTATTTAGAATATTGTGAGTACTTTAAGTACTTACTCGATGGGCATTAAGTATATTGTACGTAAACATTAAAGATAATATAAGTAGACATTAAGAATATGATACGTAAGTTAATAGGCTAAGTTTCTCGGTAGGCATTAAGAATATTGTAATGAGACATTAAGGATAATGTAAATAGAGATTAAGAATAAGTGGACATTAAATTTAATGGGTTGGGCCTGAGAGAGGTCTCTCCGAAGACCCGCTAAAGTCTTAAATGAGATAATCTTTCGATAGTGTTTTGGCCCATTTCTGATTGTTTAGTATTAGTATACTTCTGATTGTCACCTTTAAGTATTTGAAAAATTGAAATGAATAAAGATAAATTATCAACAAAATGAACGAAATAAGATGAGTTTCAACTTATTTTCAAAAATAAGCGTGCAATTCTCAAATCTGTGATTTGGAACTGTTCGCAGTTAGGTCAAAAAAAACAAACAAGTTGTTCTCATTTACTAACTGGGAACAACTTTGACTTTTTTTTGACCTGACTGCGAATAGCTACTTCACTTTTTTTTTTGACCTGTGTGTATTTGGGGAGCATGCTGTTCGCAGTTAGGTCAAAAAAAAGTCAAAGTTGTTTCCAGTTAGAACAACTAATTTGTTTTTTTGACCTAATCGCAGTTACTACGAACAACCCCAAACCACAGGTTTGAAAATTAAACACTTACTTTTGGATATAAGTTGAAACTTATCTTATTTCGTCCATTTTGTTGTTAATTTGTTTTAATCATTTTAAATTTTGTAACTATTTCTGATTGTTTAGTATTAGTATAAGTACCAAGATGGCCCACAACGACTAAATATCTTCGGACTCCTCAAAGCCCATACCAAACTTCACTCTGACCCACCCAACAATTAACGGCTAGTGGTACCCATTTCCAACGGAACAAACAGAAAACTTTCAAACCCCCCAAAGCCTTAATCTTTCTTCAGCGTTTTAACGGCTATTTTTAACAACCTCAATCTCTCTTCATTTTCTCCTCCTCCTGCTTTCTCTTCAATTCCTTTCTCCCCCATTCTCTTTCATCTACAAACTACAAAAACATCAATAATTTCCTAAATTTAACCCTAATTAATTCTCTATCTCATCTAATTTTTCCTCCTTCCCCTGTTTCTGTAATTTCAAACCAAGAAAACTAAAGGGTAATACGAGAAGAACATCTTTCATGGCAGAAAGAAATTGCATTTCTTAATCTGGTGAATGACCAAATCTCAAGGTACGTAACATGTCACCATATCTTTTGACTTTCTTTCGAGATCTCAAAAATAACCATGTTTCATATGGGTTACTCCCTTAATTGTATATTACCATTACTTATTCTGTATACCCAGAAATTCTGATTCCAATAGCATGATTGTTTTCGTAAATCTTTAAAGGTAGTAGGAAGATATTGACAAATTCACATTGTATATTTTTTTGGTTTAAATCAATGTGTTGGTATTTGAAGAGGTGAAGATTTTGAAATGGGTTTTCAATTTTGGGTTAAAAGATGAAGAATTTGATATGGGTTTTCAATTTTCATATTTGTTTTCTCAGGTTTAAGTTCTGAAATTTCCAGAAATAGAACTTTCTAGACATTAATGGAGGTAGAGCTAGAAGAAGCGAAAGCCGAGATTGAGAGGCTAAAATGTAGCTTAGCTGATAAAGAAACAATCATAAAGAAGCTTGGATATACCAAATCACCTAAAAGCATTTTGTGCAAGGAGGATGGATTGGTAGATGAGCTTGAGGATAAACATAGGAAGCTTGAGGAAGATCTCAAATGGAAGAATGAACAGTTTAAACATCTAGAAGAAGCACATGCGAAGCTTCGGAATCAGTTTCGTGATTGTAAAATTGAATGGGAGGAGGAGAAATCTGGATTGATTGATGAGATAACCCAGATGCAGGATAAGTTAGATGATAAAACCCAGAAATCAGATGAGCTTAAATTTCAGTTAGCAATGTCTAGGCAAGGTTTAGAGAACGAAAAGAATCGGAGGAAAAAACTCGAAGAACAAGTTTCTGAGATGGAGTTGGTGATGGAAAGATCGACAATGGAGGGTTTCGAAGGAAAAGATTGTTCGATTGCTGATAATGGTGAAGAAATTGCTGATTTGAAGCATTCGTTGCGTGTAAAAGAGATGGATTGTAAGGATTTGGAATACAAATCAAAGAAATTAGAGAAGGAAAATCAGGAATTATTGACCTCCATTAAAGAACTTCGGGAAGCTTATATTCCGAGAGCAGTTCCTACTCCGTCTTCATGGGCTAAACTGAAAAGCAGACTGAAATCGATCGAGCAAAGTCACAGAGAATGTTCGGCTAATCTTAAATCGAAAGAAGCGGAATGGAAATCGAAAAACGAAAGAATTGCTCAAGAACTGATAAGATGTACTTACAATTTGAAGATGAGAGATCAAGTGACAGAAGAATTAAGGAAGGAATTAGAAAGTTATAATTCATCATTAACCGAATTGAAAATGCAGAATGAAGAACTGTCATTAATGTTACAGTTGATTCGATCAGAAGACGGTAAAGGGGCTATAGCTCAGTTGATGGATCAATACGAAAAAGAACGGGAAGAGAAGCAGGAAATTCAGGAGGAACTCCAGCAATTAAGGGAAGAACTCGAATCAACACGACAAGCATTAGATATGGTGGATTCCGAGCTGACTGATCAAGCTAACGAGAGATGTGAACTTGAATTAGAGTTAGAGAATTGGAGATCAGTAGCTGCACATCTCGAAAGACAGATTACAGGAACACAATCGATGCGCAGAGAGTTAGAATTATCGTTACTTGCACAGGCAGAAATCGAGGAAATGCTTAAGCTTGATACGGAAGAGAAGGATAAAAGGATAGGTAATCTCGAGCATCAGATATTTTTGATGGATCAAGAGATAAGGATCGAAGAAGAAGAAGCCGATGATGAAGATATGGTCGAGGATGAAAACATGTCATGGCGGTTGATGATGGATGATGGCGAAGAGATGCAACTCGAGTTGCTCGCAAGAGAACTCGAAGAAGCCATTGTTGGGCATATATTGGGTGAAAGAAACTATAGTTTTGACCCTTGTGGCTCAAAAGAGAATGTGAATCAAGAACATTCCCATTTGAGAAAGATAAGTGAACCTTTCATGGAGGAAAGATCACCATTCAAAGAGCTTAACTAGGAGATAAGTGAACCTTTCATGGAGGAAAGATCACCATTCAAAGAGCTTAACTAGGAGATAAGTTTATGAGGTGCATTTCAAGTTACCACTTTTGCAATTCTTTTCTTTACTTCATTATGTAAATGAAAATTGATGTGAATTCTTTTAGTACATTTTACTCGGACTTGTATATCCATGTTCGACTTCTGTCTAAGCGGATTTGTACATTTTTATGAAAAAATATGAACATTTTGGACCAAATTAAGTGTGTTCAAGTGTCCTAGCTAAGTTTGACACATACTCGTACTTGAATTACTTGGAATAATGGAGGTACACACGCTCATTCGCTCTCTCTTATTTTAATCTCTCTCTCTTTCGTTCTCTCTTTATCAATGGCAATGATTCTCATCAATCGTCACACAATTGAAATGAGAACGCTGCCTCGATGTTGTGAAAGATTGAAACAAATAAGCTTATTAAAAATACAAATTCCCAAAATAATCTTGAAACAAATAAGCATCTAAAGGTCAGGTATATTCGCTATTTACTAACAGCAAACAAAAAAACTAGTTAAAAAAAGTCAAAATTCTTTGTCAAAAGTAGGAGCGAACAAAAGGAAGACATTGTCATAACATTAGAAAAGACAAAAAATAAAAACATGTTTATTTGCTATTATTAACAGCGAACAAACATGATTGTTGAAGTATAACAATCAAATTGGACTGTTTCCCTATTTGTACAATGGTTAAAGATATATCATCCAAAAATACAAACCTGGCCTCTCAAACCATACACCTATTCTGGCCTTCTAAATGTAACATGCTCAATATGTGCGACATTTACAAGTAAAACGAATGGGCTTGTGTTTATTTGGATGATTACAAAAACCCACAAAATAATACTCATATATATAGTAGGTAGAACTAAATCATATATGTAGTAAAACAAACTCCTAAAAAAACAATTATTAACAAAACTCACGCACGACACATACAATCAGGAGCAGGGTAAGTATAAATTGATTGTTTCGGTTTTCGTATCCGTAGCTGACCATGTCTGTAATGGTGTCCCTCGACTACTGCTTGTCTGAAATCAACCCAGCTCATGTTTTTATCTAAAAAGAGCTGACCCAACAAACCCATGTTCGGCCTTATAGTCTTCAAACTCTCGAATGTTCGGTGTCCAACCTATCGGCATTTAGAACAAAGTGACCTTTTTTAAGTTCCAAATTTCAAAATTATAAAGAAAATTAACAACAAATTGAATATAAGGAGAAGTAACAGGGACGGATTTTCCGGGGTGAAAATGATTTTAGTATTTAATCTCGAATTTACGGTACTTACAAGAGCATTATGCATGTTTCCTGGCGAAGCGGAAATGAAAATGTCACTATGCATGCTGACATAATAATCTACCGCTGCAAGCAAGGAAGCCTTCCCCTTGATTTGTGCGCGTTCTTCTGGCGAAGCAAGACTCTTTTTATCTTCCATAAGGGGAAATAGTCTTCTTAGAGTCTCTAACCTTGCTTTCCCACCATAAACCTGAAAAATATTTGAGCACAGATTAATATCAGACCTTTGGCATATATCAGCTAATCTATGTTACTTAGACTCGGCAACTGACGTTGGATACTGTTACGTGTGTGTCAGATACGTCTAAATATTCAACTTTACCCCTAAAATGCAGTGTCTAAGTGTCAAACCCATGTCTGAGCATCAAGGATAGGACACGAGTACGTGAAGCAAAATGAAGAGTCCCGAGTAACATAACAAGCTAATAATTCTGACTAGTGTAACATAATTCGCTTTTTAAAACCATACTTTGCTTTTTTGGATACGCAAGTAGATTAGTGAATCATGTGACACTAATTTTGACAGCAAGACAAGCAACAAATTTCTACCTTATGTGATGCAAGATATAAACGTGTACTGTTATCAAACCCCAAAGCAGCTAGAAGTAGTCCAACTTCTTCTGGTGTCATCGGACAACGGCCTTGACTTCTCAACTCCTCGTCAGTGAACTGAGAGTTCAGAACTCTTCCTTGCCACATCATCTGCCTATATCTTGCAAGAGCCAGCTTTTCGGCTTTACCGCCGCCAAAATCACAGGCCGAATGGGCAGCCATATCCTACACAAAATCATTGAACAAACCAAATACAATCAAAATGAGGGATTCACACATAAAACGAAACTAACACGTTCGTTTAAATCCAAAACATCATACTTTATCAAATCGAAGGTGAAGAACAACAAATTTTTTTGGCTCTGGTTTCTTATATGTGAACTGGTGAAGTAGTCCGTGCTCAGGTTCACTTCTTGAATATGGATATCGGAGCCGATTCACAAGAGCATCACCAAGGGCTCGGATGTGTGGGACAAATGTTAAAGCCTGAAAATTTACTTTACAGCGTAGGCGTTGGATGTCTTCAGGCATGTTGTCAAAAGCTAGCCGATGAGAAAACGGAGATATTGCAGCAATCCCATAGCTGAGGCACATTAGCAACGAAAAACATGAGAACTTGCAAGGAAATTTTACTATGTCATCATTTCAATTAACCACCGTCATAATAAAGGTATATCTTATTAGATTTCTATAACAAATCCGAAGAAGCATTATAGCCTTATAAAAAGTAGGAAAAATTACCGTGAATAATACAACTATTTGTTAATTTCCCCACAAGAATACCAACGTTTGATTAACTATGAATAACACCAACTTAGATGGGTTTCCTAAAATAATAATAACTTTAGTTTATTAACTTATTTACCAATTTTTTTTTGTCGTATAATCTTCTACAGTTTGATTTTTAACATGTTAGAGATTTTCTAGGGATGCACCTCCTAAGTTGGTATCATTCATGGTTAATCACAAGTTGTATTATTGTAGGAAAATGAGCAAAAGGTTGTATTATCCCTGGTAATTTTTCCTAAAAAGTATGTACACAAGGTCGGCCCTGGAGGTGGGTGAGGAGGGCCACCGCCCAGGGCCCCGAAATCTAGCATAGGAGTATGTAGAGTCTGCTGCCATTAACGAGGGTTAAAGTTAATTAACAGGGATGAAGAGGAGGATGAAAGTGCGTGTTCATTCATTTGTTTATGAGCTAAATTTCTTTAGGTCGTTTTGTATAAAATATCAAGACCGGTTGGACTAATTTAATTAACACCCAATTTTAGTATTATAAATTACACTAATTTCCTGTTGAAGACGTTTTACTGTGAGATGATTTTAATTGGTCCAGCTCAAACTATTAAAAAAAATCGCTTCATGTACAAGTGGGAATTCAATTTTTATTGTTTTTTAATATGGTTTTTACTAATGGGCCTTTTAATGAACTTGTCTCACCGTGAGACGGTCTTATACAACACGGGTTGAACAAATTATTGGGTTAAGCAATCCTAACGTGAGACAGTAATTACGCATGGGTTGAATAACTCAACCAATACAATTATGAACATATTTGTTCCGTATTTTGAAGTCCTCTCATTGAGTTTTTTAACGATTAGAATTTTATTAATCTAAACTTAATTTTTTAAAAGACAAAGTTGATTTCTTTTGATAATAATTTCCATTATTTTAGAATTTTAAAGTGAAAATTTATTCTATATTAATAAATTGTTATATAATTATTGAATTTTTCACAATAAACTATAGTTGTTGGAGAGGTCTATGTCAATAAATTGTTATATAAATATTGAATTTCTTAATCATGTTACAAAAAAATATTAGGGGCCCTATTATATATTTTTCGCCCTGGGCCCTTAAAATGTTAGGGCTGGCCCTGTATGTACATGAAGCCTATATCACTTGGCTAGTCGATATTCACGAAGCTTAAAGAAGATAAAAGTTAGTAACCCACCTTTGAAGTATAGGCAAAACATTTTCAGTATACCAATGATCGGAAGCATGTACGGGTGCAGTTTTAATTCTGGTTTCACGAATAGCAGTCGCATAGAACTCCCTGGTACTCCATGCATACTCAAATGGAAGCTCTTTAACTATGTTAATGTCATCCTTCAAAACATCAATGAAGTGATCCACATCAAAAATTTCTTCAAATGAGCTGCCAAAATAAAATTAACGGCAAATTCAGAGTTCAGCTCCGTATTAGATCCAAAAGGATATGTAGCTTATCACTTGTTCAAAAGTACCTTGAGTCTTTCCAAACCGGATTCACTTCAAGTAGGGGAATCACCAATGTCGCATTCAGAATCTTTGCAACGGCAACCGCATCACAAATCTGCAAACAAAAAGTTTGCTGTTATAGACACTACAAGTACAACAGTATGGTGACAAAGGCTAAATCCCGAAAAAAGAAACAAATATTCTCAAATTATTAGTACCTACCCCCATGCGTTGCTGGTTCAAACCTCCATCGAGAAATACTTGGAGGTATCCCGATGAATTAGTTGGTTTTACTGCATAAGTAAGAAGCTAATGAGAAACTGTCTCATTACATCTTCAACAAAAGGAAATAAACACAAATACTTTTTGTTAACATAAGAACAACGGTGCTCACCAGGTCTCATGTTTTCTCCACATGGTCTCCATCCTTGATCTGGTAAAGGAGACCAAAGCTCTGAAGGCTCGCCATTTGACTGATAATAGTAAAGAACGAATAATAAATACTTTTGCTGGAATTTTTTTAAATAAAATAAGATTTTCAGATAAAAAATAAGCAAGGAATAAGATATATCACTCACAGTTCCATCTGTTAGAGCATCTTTTAGAAGATTCGAGTGCCTAGGTTTCACGGATAACCATTCCTGCATGGTGAAGATATGGAATTAGCACCTCTAATTCTTCTTACAACAAGTTCTACGAAAGTACATAAATAAAAGCATCATAAATTGCAAAACAAACCATCATTTTAAGGCTTCCCTTTAATATTTGGGCAGAAGCATCAATACTTAAAAAATATAGTATGATGGTAGTTAAATAACAACAAAGAAATTTTACTTAAGGTGACAAAGGGTTTATGGCAATGTAACATATTACATCAATATTGTTCAAAAAAAGCAATATACTTCTCAAAGGAGATTAAATTAGGAGAGCAAAATCTTTTCAGAAAATTGCTAAAATTTATTTTTAACAAATTTTACAAATCAATTAAGCTGCTTTTGTTTAAGAGTGGACCCCACCATCAAAGAGATCTAGCAAGTTGTTAGCATCAACCATAATATGGGACATCAATGTAATTAGCCTATACTAATTCGGAACTAATAAGAACACTCTATTATCCTTTTTCGTTCTCTTAATAGTTGAAAATAAATCAAATATAGCATCACAACATTACGAGTCTTATTTTGAGCTCAAGAACAATAGAGGGCTCAAACCTAATTGAGCAAAAAGCTCACTTATACCGCCTCAATTGATATTGGTTCGGAGAATCATGAGTTCGCCCAATTGTTAATGACTTTCCTTTTCATCCCTGTAACCAAGGTTCGATTCTTACCATCTATACGAAAGATAAATTCCCATAAAGATTCTCCAGCATAACCCCGAATAAAAATATATAAATTATACCGGTTTGACAACATTTGACATCATCACTCACCTAATGACAAAGGATAAACTCATGAAGATCATTCATTGTTAATTTTATCTATATAAAGGGGGTTTCAAAAGCATAAGGAAATTTCCAAGTGAGATTAGAAAGTCATGAAGCCCTGAAAATAGTACAATTCATGTTCTAAAGCCAAAAATTTAAAAATTTACCACCCAAATACATAAATCAAGGAAAGTCAACAAGCAAATAATGTAATATTTATAATATATTACAAGACAAGCATATAAAATCTAATAATTTCTTGATTCCAGGAAGATGATAAAAGGCTAATAATTCTTCCAAACTTTGACAACTCAACTCAATTATAGGAGGAGTATAAATTAATCTTTATTACAAACATGACAAAGCAAATGCCTAAAAACTCAAATTCTTAACTAAAAACAACAAATATAGGAATGTTTGATCAAATAAATTAAAATTTTCACAATTTTAAATTTGACCCTAGTCCAAATATCACAATCTTGAATCAAATTTGTATGATTATGACCAATTACATCATCAAGTAAACATAATTTCCCCTTCTATATAGAAAAATCTAATTTCTCAAATAAGAAATGACAAAATTGGCAATAGTTATTTCAGCTGAAAAAGATTCCAACTTTTTCTTTTTCTTTCCTCTTCTTAGTATCAAATTTTAGTTGGTCTTCACATCTTATACTCTTGTCAACTTGCTTATAATGAGAAACATAAAATATAATTATATGAAACACATCAAGATCACAAATTTCACACAATAATTTCCCATAAAAAGCTTAAAATAGAAACAAAAAAAAAAGTATTGAAAAGTCAAGATAAGAAAGAACATACTGAAACAACATTAGGTGGAGATGAATCAGGAGAAGCAAAACCCAATAAAATTGAAAAAATCAGCAACAAGAAAATTCCTTTTCTTCTGAACTTCATTAAACCCAGTTGAAGAAGCAAGAAATGAAAGCTTGTTAAGTTACAAAATAGAATTCCGACAAGCAAGAAAAGAAGAATCCAATTGAGAAGAACTCTAAATGAAGAAAACCCAATTCTTAATTTTTGTTATTTCCCTCTAAAACAGATGATTATAAACTATAAAGGGTATTAGGCGCCATAAAAGGAAGGAAAGAAGAAAGGAAGGCTAAGAAAGATCAGAGCTTTAATTATATTTCAGTCAATTCACATGGTACACAAAGAAAGACTTGGGAATTGGTATAGTTCTTAATATATAACAGCTAGCATTGAATTGATGGATTTTTTTTGGAAGGGAGGGTTCAGTTTTCACATTGGTGTAAAAGAAGAGATGAAAGTGAAAGTAGAAGGGAAGTTAATGAAGATGTCTTTATCAAAAGGGTTCTTCTTGTGTAGCGTAACAACGGATAGATTAGATTATGTTTGATTAGAAAAAAGGTGAAAAGGAAATGAAATTGGAATGAATTGAGTGAATAGAGGAAAACATTAAGGACACCTAAAAAGATGAGAGAAGACTAATGCCTGGCTAAATTGGTCAAGGAATTTGGCTTTTATTGGTAGGTGTATAAAGTTTGCAATCCACTAGAAAGGTTTCAATTTTTTAACACATGATCATATCACTTTTACTGAAATTAGATCTGTTTGACAAATGACTAGTTATTTTATTGGCTTTTAATTCGTTTATTAGTCTAATAAGTTAAAAATGTGTTTTAGTGAATATATACATCAACACAAAACTAAAAATTAGGTATTGCTAAGTGTTTTATTGAATCTATTTTTAATTGATTTACAAACATCAATTAACAAAAATTAATTTTTAAGAGGTAATTAATACCCCTTCTCTTTCAATCAAATGTTCCATTTAATTTTGCACACTTATCAATACGTTATTTTAATTCTAAGTGTTTCCTTAATAGTTAACTTAATACCCCTCCTATTTTAATCAAATATTTTATTTAGTTTTGTACACTTGTTGATACGTTATTTCAATTCTAAGTATTTCTAATTGTGTTTGGTTAACAATTATTTAAAATAGACATCAATAAAATTAAAATTGAAATGAATCAAATAATATCTCACTTGACTATGTTATAATTTATAAATTGAAAATAAAAAATAACATTTGATCTGAAAAAAGAAATGGCTAACAGAGAATATTAATGGTACCAACTAATCTAATAAGCCAATTAAACTAACCGGGCTGTAACCAATAACAGTCAAAAGTCATGTAACAATTGATTGTTTTCGTATG